>NC_087062.1:99311498-99362325 GCF_963678635.1 Symsagittifera roscoffensis
AGTTTCTTATAACACGACGTACAAATTAAATGCGGAGGTTGGGGAGGATTATTTTTGTGAGTTTTTTCATTGCTCACCTTGTCTCCAAACAAATAGTGCATTCAGATGCCTTATCAATTTTCAATCTGGTTCAGATAAAAAATAACCTGATTCGAAATAATGATTGCCAAACATAAAACTAAAAGCCAGTATTTGTTACTTGGTTTAATTATACTGGCGTGGGGCTCACCACTGTGAAAATTTCGAAATGAATCATGAAAATAAGGACAAACTTGAAATTTTCAGCTATAATAAAAGAGCTCTGAAATCCAATGAGTTGAGCTATTGTTTCTTCGTTGAAAAGTATAATCTTTATTCAAGAATGGAGTTTTAGCATTCTACATTACTGGGAAAACCTTGTGGGTGGTCGATTAGGAGTCGGAAAAAAGGCTAAAATCTGAAAGTAGGGTAAACGCTCAGTTCTTGTTAAGAAAGGTTTTCATTATATCTGACAAGACCTCCTGATAGACTTGTAAATTTGGCTGTAGTTCAGTCCCACTACAGTACTACAGTAACCGAATGGTTATTTATTTTGAACAACATATTTTTAATTGGCAAAATCAGGAGGATTCAAAAAAAACTCTGCATTTTTCTCAAAAGCTAAGAAATGACATAGTTCTAAAAAAATGGGGTGATTTCCTGGGATTATAATCATAGTGGATAAAATAAATTTTACTTTGTAAACATGTAGAAAATAAAAATTATCTGAGTTTTTTTTCAGCTCAAATTAATTGATAGCGCAACTTTGAAATGCGATTGAACATGTTACGTCGCGCTAGGGAAATAATTTGTTTCAAAATCCTCAATGTCCTTGGATTGTTCAGATAAAGTGTAATTTGACAAAACTAGAAAGAGATTCCAATATTGAGAAGATTGGTAGCTTTCAACTACCCGGTCGTCCCAAGAGTCGATGTAATCAGAAGAAACAAAAAGCATTGAAAAAATTTCACCTGTTGCCAAGGTGTCAAAAGATCTTAGTTAGAAAATAGTTGCGTATCGGTTATTATATCGAAAACGCATTTATTACTTAATTATTTATGGTCAATCACAAAATTGGTTTGCTTCGTCAGTGGTTTGGATGATTTCAGAAGTCTTATTTTTTATTACAGTGTAGACGGTTTTAAATTGATCATTTGAAGGAGATATCAAGATTTCATGCATTTATTACTTAATTATTTATGGTCAACCACAAAATTGGTTTGCTTCGTCAGTGGTTTCGATGATTTCAGAAGTCTTATTTTTTATTACAGTGTAGATGGTTTAAAATTGATCATTTGAAGGAGATATCAAGATTTCATGAATGTAGTTGTTATGTTAATCATTAACAAATTATTTTGATAGTTGACTGTAAATTTGGTAATTCAGCTACTGCCATTTGTGTGAAGAAATTTTGCTAGTGTGTTCGAATTTCGTTAATTAACGCAATCATTCTGTCTAGTGTATCGATCAGCATTTCAACAATTTGCGTGGAAAATTAGGAAATTAGACTGTTCCTAATTTGAGTCAGTTGATGAAGTTAGAAGTATGTGATGGATAAAAAGCATAAGTTGTTTTTTTTTATGTGACGAGTGTTTTTTTTTTCAATTCTGTATATATGTCAACTATTTTGTGTGCGTTTTGGCAGATAACGGAGAAGAGAACAGAAACTATTTTATGGTGTCAGTGGCAGGGATCGGACTGCATGCAGCAAGAGAGTCCAAACCACAGGTGGCTTAAGAAGGACCTGCGTACCACCTGCCGAGTATTTCAACCCAAACAGCCCAAAGTCACCCACTCCAAACAAAAATTATCACTCATTTTTGGTCGGTCAGAGTTTCTCAATTCCAAAATTTTTGTACAATCATTTTTAGAACGAAAAAGCAAGTTGTAAGTTGCCAATTTTCAAAAAGTCTCTGGAATCGAAATTCAACTATCGAAGCTACCTTGAATTCCTTCTGCTTTCACACAAAGTTTTGCTGGTTAGTTTTCTTAAAGATGAAAATTGAAGATCTTTGTGATGAAAAAACTGATGAATTTTTTTTTCATAACTAATTGATAGTAATTTGATTTCATAATTGATTTCAAAAAAAATAAGTACCAGTTAAATTATATCACAGATTATTGTCGATCTGATCCTAGAGTTAAAATGATAGCTATATAAACAGATAAAATTAAAAGGATGATTAAATAGAAAAGGTTAAATGTTATGCACAACTGTTCATCTTTTGTTAATTTTTACCAATAGGAGGGGATGTTCATTTTATCAATTTATTGCTTTTTATTTCTTACAAAACTCGTTGGAAAGTAGCGGAGACAAGGTGCAGAGAAGTTGATGTCCAATCCTTGCTGGGAAAGGTACACTGTCTGTCTAATCCTCACTGTCAGTGGGGTATTGTCCGATGCTGGGGTGGCGGCAATTCGATCCGTTAAGTTCGACATAAAAAAATTTTCTACTTAAATTTGTTTAGGTTCTGAGTGACTCTATTGATTGTAAAAATTTGCTCTAAGACAATTTAAGATTTATTCATTTGAAGAAGAAAAAGTAGAAGAAACTTTAGAGTTTTTCAGCCGTCAGTCTCAGCGTAAGAAACTAGAGTTACTGAAACATTGGTTTTCCCTGCATATGCTATTAGACTTCAATCCTCTTCTTTTCTCGTGACCTCCGTTTGATCAGGAGACTGACATTTGCTTTTTCTTGATTTTTTATTTTAAAAAATCGATACTTAGTTTAACTGGGAGAACTCACAAGATTTCCATCTGCTTTAGTGACTTTTAAATTCAGAGCAGCTGAGGATTTATCTACTTTCAAAGTCAAAACAATAGAGACACTCCACCTGACTGGCGTCGTGGATAAATACTCAGTTCCATTATCTTGAGGTGTGAACAAAATTAGAACAGAAAAGAGTCCGCTCGGATCTTTTGTAAGCAATTAAAACAATAGCTTTTTGTATGTGTGTAGCATTTCCAATACTACAACTCACCCTCTTTTTTAGATGAACAGTTGTGAATGCAATCCCTACGATAGGCATAGCTTAAAATATTAAAATTATTATATATCAACATGGTAAGGACTGAAATGAGCTTTAAAAAACAAAGTTTATAACGTTGAAGATGTTATTCAGGCAAATTTTTCGAGTTCTTTTCTGAAGCTACATTAGAGTGTCCTAGGACCTTAATTTTCTTTTCAGCTGCCTCTAGTCGCTTTTTTAACTCTTTTTTCGTCCTCTGTTTTCGTTTGTTCGAGAACTTATTCTGGGTGCAGGGTGGCTGAATACCTCGTGGCGATGTTTGTTGCCTGAAACGTCCCCTGAAGCTTCCACTTTTTAAATTCCGGCTTCAAGGAATACTTAAGGGTTGTCACAAGTCTAGGGTTATCGTGAGACAAATTTATCTCACGATCTTTTTGAATGCTAAGCCTTTCTGCCATTTTTGAGAATTTGCCTGCTCCCTCTGGCAGTCCATCATCTAGGGATAGAGAGGCTTGGGTTATTTTTTTTTCCGGTTTTCAATTTACCTTTTATATATGGGCCCGAAACTTTTCGCCGGTTCTGGTGCCGGGTTTCGTTTTGGAAATTCCAGTTCAGTACTGGGTCGTACTCCATTTCTTTGTTAATTTATGTTTAATTGGATGGGCATTTCCTCTACATCGAGGATACTGTCGAAAAAATATTAAAAGTTTCTATATTGTGAAATTTTTTTTTCTTTTTTGCCTGCTATGTGGTCGGAATATTAAATAACACTTTGTGGATAAAGGTAAGGATTATCTTCATCTTCTACCCTGATGTGTTCATCGATTTGATCGAGTCGTTCAATCATGTAAAACAGCACATTTCTTAAGACAAAATTATGCCCATACGTTACTATTTTGAACTCGCGAATGACAAATGTGGCTTAAATTTTCGCAATTACTTGTGCCTGTATGGCATATACAAAAGAAAGGATGTCGAGCAACCATATGTTCAACTTTTCTTCTATAATTGGTGAGCATTAGCTTATGGCAAACTTAACAGATATCGTATTCTGTCAAATTGATCATATGAAATAATTGCATACAAGTAGGACAAGGGACTTTCGCAAAAGGGGAATTTGCTTTGAGCTTTAGTTTCTTATAACACGACGTACAAATTAAATGCGGAGGTTGGGGAGGATTATTTTTGTGAGTTTTTTCATTGCTCACCTTGTCTCCAAACAAATAGTGCATTCAGATGCCTTATCAATTTTCAATCTGGTTCAGATAAAAAATAACCTGATTCGAAATAATGATTGCCAAACATAAAACTAAAAGCCAGTATTTGTTACTTGGTTTAATTATACTGGCGTGGGGCTCACCACTGTGAAAATTTCGAAATGAATCATGAAAATAAGGACAAACTTGAAATTTTCAGCTATAATAAAAGAGCTCTGAAATCCAATGAGTTGAGCTATTGTTTCTTCGTTGAAAAGTATAATCTTTATTCAAGAATGGAGTTTTAGCATTCTACATTACTGGGAAAACCTTGTGGGTGGTCGATTAGGAGTCGGAAAAAAGGCTAAAATCTGAAAGTAGGGTAAACGCTCAGTTCTTGTTAAGAAAGGTTTTCATTATATCTGACAAGACCTCCTGATAGACTTGTAAATTTGGCTGTAGTTCAGTCCCACTACAGTACTACAGTAACCGAATGGTTATTTATTTTGAACAACATATTTTTAATTGGCAAAATCAGGAGGATTCAAAAAAAACTCTGCATTTTTCTCAAAAGCTAAGAAATGACATAGTTCTAAAAAAATGGGGTGATTTCCTGGGATTATAATCATAGTGGATAAAATAAATTTTACTTTGTAAACATGTAGAAAATAAAAATTATCTGAGTTTTTTTTCAGCTCAAATTAATTGATAGCGCAACTTTGAAATGCGATTGAACATGTTACGTCGCGCTAGGGAAATAATTTGTTTCAAAATCCTCAATGTCCTTGGATTGTTCAGATAAAGTGTAATTTGACAAAACTAGAAAGAGATTCCAATATTGAGAAGATTGGTAGCTTTCAACTACCCGGTCGTCCCAAGAGTCGATGTAATCAGAAGAAACAAAAAGCATTGAAAAAATTTCACCTGTTGCCAAGGTGTCAAAAGATCTTAGTTAGAAAATAGTTGCGTATCGGTTATTATATCGAAAACGCATTTATTACTTAATTATTTATGGTCAATCACAAAATTGGTTTGCTTCGTCAGTGGTTTGGATGATTTCAGAAGTCTTATTTTTTATTACAGTGTAGACGGTTTTAAATTGATCATTTGAAGGAGATATCAAGATTTCATGCATTTATTACTTAATTATTTATGGTCAACCACAAAATTGGTTTGCTTCGTCAGTGGTTTCGATGATTTCAGAAGTCTTATTTTTTATTACAGTGTAGATGGTTTAAAATTGATCATTTGAAGGAGATATCAAGATTTCATGAATGTAGTTGTTATGTTAATCATTAACAAATTATTTTGATAGTTGACTGTAAATTTGGTAATTCAGCTACTGCCATTTGTGTGAAGAAATTTTGCTAGTGTGTTCGAATTTCGTTAATTAACGCAATCATTCTGTCTAGTGTATCGATCAGCATTTCAACAATTTGCGTGGAAAATTAGGAAATTAGACTGTTCCTAATTTGAGTCAGTTGATGAAGTTAGAAGTATGTGATGGTAATTTATACACAAAAATAAATTCCCTCCGAGTCGGTTTTAAAAATTGTCGACCCGTTGCCTTGGAGGGACGAGTAAAAATAATTATACTTGCTATTAGAAGAATCAAATTCTATTTCTTGAACAGTTTCCTGTGGGTACAGTAAAACCAGCAAGATTTTATTAGTAATAGTTCCTTTTTCAGGTAACTTTGATGCTATTATTCTCGTATGTAATTGAATGGAGGAATTTCGAGATTATCAATAATCTAATATCTCGGTCTAATATACCGACTGAAAACCAACTTTTTTTCCGACTGAAAATTGTTTTTTTTTTCTTTTTTCTTCTGAAACAGAAAAATTCAATTTGGAGCTTTGACGTTGTTAATGTACTAGTTTTGGTGCACTTTCTCTCAATTTTCTTCGGTCAATCCTGTATTTACTGTATTTGGGTCAATTTGGTCTGAAAGGACTGGATGCATTCCAGGTTCATTTGTAGTAATTTGTTGTAAAGGAGATGCTGTGGGAACAGGTGGTTCTGCCATATTCATTAATATACTAATACTTTGGTGAATTTTTTGTTTGTTTCTCGATAACCGACTTTTCTTTTTTTGTGTGTGCTGTTTGGTTGAAGTTATTGGTGTTTTTCAATTGAAAAAATTGAGGTCATAAACGACAAATCGAAAAGGTTATGTGTTGCACATAAAAAGTTTTTCAGAAACTCATACTACGATTAGTTAGCTTATTAATTTCTAAAGCTTTGATGATTGTTACGAATATTCTGAGCAGAAGCTTTATGATTAGGAAACACGAAAAATCGATTCCGTTTTTTCCAAGAAAAAAGTGACAAAACCGAAAGTTCCTATAAAGATAATTATGAAGAATTGTCGTGAGAGTGAAGAGTGTAGATCGATTTTCTGATTTAATCCCATCGTGGCGGTAAAAGCGTCGGAATTTGCATACTCCATGTGTCCGTTGTGGAGAACGCTTCTTGTGTTTTTTTTAGAATAGTTGTTGATGCGGTGTTATGAATGACGTTATCCCCAAAGGCTTTTAATTGTTTTGGGTCATACATGCCTGCGCGTCGTGAATCGTATACTTTATCGTATTTCATAAAGTGGCCTATATCTTGCGGAGCGAATGCTAAAGGAGTCTTAAAGGGAATAGGAGGCTGCATCAATTGGTACCAAGATAATTTATTATCTAAATCAAGTTGAAAGGCATTTTTATAGCCACCAACGCAGTGTATTTTTTTGGTAAAAGGAAAAGTTTGGCTGGTAATTGGGTCGACAGACAATGTTTGCCCATTATAATAGATCGGTATTCGATCAATACAATCATCGAGAATTTTAGGAGGTGAAATTTCCTTTGAGCAGTGGTATAGCCAACCAACTGATCTTTCAGTGTCCAAAAACATAGATCGGTTGCCAGTTAGCATAAAACCTGATAACCTAGTGTTTTGTAAAGCAAGCATCATTATTGATAGATTTTGTGTTCTTTCTAGCTCACATTGGTTCTACATTAAAATCTTTTCAGAATGTCTTAGTTGTTCGGCATTAAAATACATGAAGTAATCTAACTTTGCACCGGCATAAAATTTCATTAAAATTAACATGAAGTTGATAATCAATTTCATCTGTTCTTACATGGCGCCAAAGAGGATCCCGGGTTTTGTTATTACGTTCATTGTGATCAATAAAAAATTTGTTGCTCACAGAGGGTAGTTCAAAGGTTTCACTCTTATTTGAATGTTCTCATTGATTGGCATTCGATAGTAATTTGTATCATCGTGTCGTATGTTTCTATATTTACCAGTATTCATGTCAAAACCGCCTGAGTATGAAATAAACAAAGACTCAAAGTTTGTTTGATACAGTGCTCCTGGCCCACAGCAGAGTTCTTGCTGCTTATTAAAAATGCGAATTTTTTTTAGGTCTAAGATATTGGGTTCCAAATCCTCGCTCAGTATGTGATTTTGAGGGTGGTCCATCTTATAAGCGTACTTGACCATTTTCGCTTTCTGAGAAAACAATTTTGTGATTACGCAATTTTTTGGCAAGTCCCAGGTATAAGCACATGGGTCTGATGATTTCGATTTGCATTAGTTTTCGAGTTTTGTGCATGGTAGTGGGATGCCGTACAGGTATTGTACTTGTTTTTTTTCTAAATTTGCTTTGAGCTCAACTTTCTGCATGTGTGGCTCCTAGCTGTATTGTTTTACTTGTCCTCTGTTCTTACACGCTCTCGAACTGCCGCCGTCTAATGACATTCCTTCATTTCTGTATGGCATAATACTTTCATCCATTTTTATAACTAGTTCGTGAGTGTATCCATCTTCATTCACTGTTTTTTTTTTCCTATAGAAGATTTTGCACAATCTTCAAGTGATATAATAACTTTATAGGTGACCATAATCATTTTGTGAACAGTGGAGGAGTCCGCCCACATTCCGCAGTTATAAGGAAGGAAAGGTTTTAACTTTACACATTACTGCGTTTACATAGGTTCTATAAGACCGTTGAAAAATTTCTATAGTGCTATATGTCGTGTAATTGTTTTTTGGTCTAACTTTGCACGGTGCTACTTGATTAAGCGCATACATTTTGTTCTTTTGCATAGTTGAGCAGTCGTAATGGGTAACTTTTAGCGAACCGGATACCTTATCTAGCTCCGCATTTTCAAGTAAAACTTCTTGGATGCTTGTTGAGAGTAAACACACAAGAATGAAAATTCTTATGATGTGTCGTTGAAGGTTGCTAAAATTTAGCAGTAGTAAAATTGCGAAGATCTGTTTTCCATAGTAACATTTATGTTTTTGAATAAATGACTTCATTGGATTGACTGTGATTTTTCGGGTCATTGTTTGTATATTCTGATTATCCAAAACGTTGACCCGGTGTTACACGCTTGACACTGAAAATGTTGTAAAAAATCATTAAAAATTAGGTAGTCGTTTCCGAGTTCCTCCGTTTTTAGTGGTTTACTGAGCAGGTTGTTGACTTTGAAGTCTTGAAGTTGATGGTGTGAAATTTAAATCTGCTAGGTTTCTGTCATCAGTTAGGTAAAGCGTTGAAGTTGTTCTTCTATGGAATTATCTAGGAGTACTGGTTATTTGTAAATTGTCGCTGTTGTGTTCCTGATAACCTCCTTTTAACTGGGAGAACTCACAATATTTCCATCACAATATTTCTATCACAATATTTCCGTTTATTACCTAAATCAAGTTGAAAGGCATTTTTATAGCCACCAACGCAGTGTAATTTTTTGGTAAAAGGAAAATTTTGGCGGGTAATTGGGTCGACAGACAATGTTTGCCCCTTATAATAGATCGGTATTCGATCAATACAATCTTCGAGAATTTTAGGAGTTGAAATTTCCTTTGAGCAGTGGTATAGCCAACCAACTGATCTTTCAGTGTCTAAAAACATAGATCGGTTACCAGTTAGCATAAAACCTGATAACCTAGTGTTTTGTAAAGCAAGCATCATTATTGATAGATTTTGTGTTCTTTCTAGCTCACATTGGTTCTACATTATTATCTTTTCAGAATGTCTTAGTTGTTCGGCATTAAAATACATGAAGTAATCTAACTTTGCACCGGCATAAAAATGCATTAAAATTAACATGAAGTTGATAATCAATTTCATCTGTTCTTACATGGCGCCAAAGAGGATCCCGGGTTTTGTTATTACGTTCATTGTGATCAATAAAAAGTTTTTTGCTCACAGAGGGTAGTTCAAAGGTTTCACTCTTATTTGATTGTTCTCATTGATTGGGATTCGATACTAATTTGTATCATCGTGTCGTATGTTTCTATATTTACCAGTGTTCATGAGAAAACCACCTGAGTATGAAATAAACAAAGACTCAAAATTTTTTTGATACAGTGCTCCTGACCCACAGCAGAGTTCTTGCTGCTTATTGTAAATGCGAATTTTTAGGTCTAAGCTATTGGGTTACGATTCCTCGCTCAGTATGTGATATTGAGGGTGGTCCATCTTATTAGCGTACTTGACCATTTTCGCATTCTGAGAAAACAGTTTTGTTATTGCGCAATTTTTTGGCATGTCCCAGGTATAAGCATATGGGTCTGAAGATTTCGATTCGCATCCGCTTTCGAGTTTTGTGCATGGTAGTGGGATGCCGTACGGGTATTGTACTTGTTTATTTTCTAAATTTTTTTTGAGCTCAACTTTCTGCATGTGTGGTTCCTAGCTGTAGTGTTTTACTTGTCCTCTGTTCTTACACGCTGTCGAACTGCCGCCGTCTAATGACTTTCCTTCATTTCTGTGTGGCTTAATACTTTCATCCATTTTTATAACTATTTCGTGAGTGTATCCATCTTCATTCACTGTTTTTTTCCTATAGAAGCTTTTGCACAATCTTCATGTGGTATAATAACTTTATAGATGACCATAATCATGTTGTGAACAGTGGAGGAGTCCGCCCACATTCCGCAGTTATAAGGAATAGGAAAGGTTTTAACTTTACACATTACTGCGTTTACATAGGTTCTATAAGACCATTGAAAAATTTCTATAGTGCTATAGGTTGTGTAATTGTTTTTTGGTCTAACTTTGCACGGTGCTACTTGATTAAGCGCATACTCTTTGTTCTCTTGCATAGCTGAGCAGTCGGAATGGGTAACTTTTAGGGAACCGGATAACTTAACCAGCTCCGCATTTTCAAGTAAAACTTCTTGGATGCTTGTTGAGAGTAAACACATAAGAATGAAAATTCTCATGATGTGTCGTTGAAGGTTGCTAAAACTTAGCAGTAGTAAAATTGCGAAGATTTGTTTTCCATAGTAACATTTATTTTTTTGAATAAATGACTTCTTTGGATTGACCGTGATTTTTCGGATTGACTGTGATCCAAATTGTTGACCCGGTGTTACACGCTTGACACTGAAATTTTTGTAAAAATTCATTAAAAATTAGGTATTTGTTTCCGAGTTCTTTCGTTTTTAGTGGTTTACTGAGCAGGTTGTTGACTCGGAGGAATTTGAAGTCTGGAAGTTGATGGTGTGAAATTTAAATCTGCTAGGTTTCTGTCATTTTTTTTATCTGTTAGGTAAAGCGTTGAAGTTATTCTTCTAGGAATTATCTAGGAGTACTGGTTATTTGTAAATTGTCGCTGTTGTGTTCCTGATAACCTCCTTTTAACTGGGGGAACTCACAATATTTCCATCTGCTTCAGTGACTTTTAATTTCAGAGCAGAATTTTAAATTATATATCAACATGTTAAAGATTAAAATCAGCTTAAAAAATAACAAAGTTTATAACGTTGAAGCGGTTATTCAGGCAAATTTTTCGAGTTCTTTTCTAAAGCCACATTAGAGTCTCCTAGGATTCTAATTTTCTTTTCAGCTGCCTCTAGTTGCTTTTTAAACCTTTTTTCGCCCTTCGTTTTCGATTGTTTTTCAACCGCATTCTTTCCAATGCCTTTACTAACCTGTCCACGTCCTGCTCGTTGTCGATTTCCGGGAACGCTGTTATTCTACTAAATGGAACGCGCAAGGACGTCTTTCCTGATTTTATTAGATCCTATTTTGTAGTACTTTCCTTCAATTTGAAGGAAATTCTTTGTGCCCAAATCAAAAAATACTCGTGCTCGAGAACTTTCTCTGGGTGCAGGGTGGCTGAATCCCCCGTGGGGATTTTCGTTGCCTGAAAAGTCCCCTGAAGCTTCCACTTCTTAAATTCCGGCTTCAAGGAGGGTCGTGACAAATCTAGGGTTATCGTGAGACAATTTTATCTCACGATATTTTTGAATGCTCAGCCTTTCTGCCATTTCTGAGAATTTGCCTGCTCCCTCTGACAGTTCATCATCTAGGGATAGAGATGCTTGAGCGATTTTCATTTTCCGGTTTTTTCTTTGCTTTTTATGTATGGGCCTGAATTTTTTGCTTGTTCTGGTGCCGGGTTTCAGTTTTGGAAATTCCAGTTTAGTACTGGGTCATACTCCATTTCTAAATATATGAAACGTTTTTTATCACTTTGCTTAAGTTGCTCATATATTTGCAACATTTGTGTGACGTAATTTATAAATGAAGGTTTTGTAAACACAACTTAAAATTTTTTCCATTTGTAAAAGGAAAGTAGAAATTTGGTTATTAATTAACTCCTAAATTTAGTTTTATGTCCACCTGGGGTCATCCACAGGCCTACTATGGGGTCCTTTTTTATAGCCCTGTAAAAGGAACTAGAAAAAAAACCGAGGGGAAAAAATCTTTTTCAACTTCTTTGATATACTTTTGTATCATTATAGTTGGTTTTATCTGTGTATTGAACAGTCCCACCCCGATGAAAAAGAAAGATAGTTTTTTTAGAGTTTGATTAGCAATAGCTTACAGAATTTTCTGCAGTTTTTTTCATTGTTTCTCCTTAGAAAAGACTTTTCAAACAGTAATTCAGTGTGGTCCATAAGCAAGTAGTAGAAATTAGGTAGAAAAGTACAAAAAGTGTGAAAAAAAACGTAAGAAAATTATTTAAAACTGTTGCGGATTATTTTAGTTCCAAGGGTCGGAAAAATCATGTTCAATTTTGCAGAAAGGGCAAATTTTTGCTGATGGCGGCAAGCACTTGCTGCAAAATTTTTGATTTGGATGATTTTTGGATGATTTGGATTTTTGATCCGTTACATGTCGATAACTTAAAAAGTAAATGGTTTGCGGATCACCTTGTCTACTTATTGTCATTTCGTGGCAGATATGGCACGGGGAGTAAAAAGAGAAGTAAAACTTATAATCTGGTGTACGACATATGGGACATAGAATTTGTCCGTATTGGGCAAAAATTCCCTCTATTATTTCATCGCAAACTGTGCAAGAAAGATGGGGAGGATGATGTGGCATGTTTTTATGTTGTTTTTTGAAAGCCAATTTTGATTCATAACATATTGGGCATGTATGTTGGAGGATTGATTTATCAGTTTTATTAACAAACCTCGAAGATTGATTGACGTAAATAAAAAAATGGAGACAATGCCAATTTGATAATTTTGTCGACAAAAGAGGATTTCATTATTGAAAGAAATGTAAAAAGGAGTTCTCTGATCAGATGTAGGCCTAAACAGAATATTTGGGCTTTAAATGGCATTTGTAGTTTTAGAATAAATTATTGCACTGATGGCGATATAATTTTTGCCAATTTATCACAAAGACATCTTGTCGACATAGTGGACAAGGGAATTTGTCCAACCAAAATTTTTTGCACACGTCTCAGATTAAAACTTATTCACGAGAAATTAAAAAATCAGTCTCACGAAGTGATATACTCTCTCTCTCTCTCTCTCTCTCTCTCTCTCTCTCTCTCTCTCCAATCCGTCAACCTCGACAATCTATGCCCCAAGTTAAGATAACCACACAAAAACCGTAATGACTAACAGTTTAGGAAATTAAAAACTCTAACCCCCAAATATTGCATCCATCATCCTAAATGCTATGTCAAGAGATAATCTAGTTAGTGAACAAACAATCGTATTACATATTTGCTTAATTAAAAACGAAAGATACGACCTTGTAATCACAGCACACAGACAAACAAAAGAATATTTTAAGTCAAAAAAGACAAACACAAAAAAAACACAATCATAACAAAACAAAAACAAGTTATAAGAAGACGATTTTCAAAAGGAAGAAACGCAGTCTCAGAATCAGAAACAAACACGAGACAGGAATTTCAAGATTTAAAAGATTTGATAGACAAAAATAACCCGATAGACGATCAAATATATTTTTTCTGACTCAGAAGCCACAACACCATCATCAATAAAATGAAAACACAAAATAAAAAAGCGATATATCAACAAACCAATACGTCTCTATAATTAACCAATAAGACATATTGAATGTTACACACTAACAGTGTAACAACATTAAACATGATCGAGTACAACGAAAATTTCGACGAAAACTCGATACCCCAATTTTCATAAAACCACAAAATGATCCCGCCCGAGGACAAGTAAAATTTTGTTACAACTTAATTGTAAATCTATTTGAAGAAGAAAATAGCCCGTGTAAACAAAAATTTCCTGAATTAAAAATAAAACGACAAATCTTTGACCACTATCTCAAAGATATATGTGATATCATATCATACTAAAGTATACTTACAATTGAAATTGCATCTTCAAAATCAAATCAGAACGCCAAATACAAACAGGCAATACAGATATAGATTTCTCAAAAGTTTTTACAGTTTATATAAAAAAAAAGCACAACACCAAAATTCAGAAAGAGCAATTTCAATTTACACGAATGATGTACTTTCAGTTATCTATAGCTATCTATCCATACTAGAATTAAGGGAAACAAAAGGTGATTCACCAACTCAAACATCCCGACATACAACTGTAAGATAAAAAAACTGTATTTTCTCAAAATTTTTAAATTCAATGCGTGGAAATCTCACTAGTAATGAAATATCACAAAATGTTAAACACGATCAACAAAAGATACTAGCATGGTTTATAATTGAGTATTTTGTCCATAATATTGATCTCATATCACTAGCAAGAAAAATTTTTTGACCACAAAACTCACTTGATGAAACTGTATTGTCAGATGAAACAGATTATGTTTGGGACCCTGAAAAGTCTCATCCCTTATTTACTAATATACCAACTGATATATCAAGTCAAGCATTTACCACAATTTCCATCAATAGAGATTACGCTAGAATAACTCCACTTACTCTTGATTGCACACCTTTAAATTATAGTGCATTATTCACTGACTGAACAGGAAACAATAGCTTAAATTCTACGTTTACAAATACACAAGAAAATTTAAATGGAACAAGAAATCTTACAAAAAAAGATATTCAAACTCCATCACTTTTTGTAAATGAAGAAATAGTTGAAACAATGCCAACAACAGCGCAACCAGGCATTTCCCCCATTCATCCTACACTTCCAACTCCAATAAACAAAAACGCAGCATTTCCGCAAACAACTATACAAACCACAGTAAAACCTTCCGTTTTTCCAAAATGTTCACAAATTGATAATCAAACATTTAAAACAAAAACGACATCAAGACAAACAAATAAACAAAAGACGTCTAATAGAAACTTCTCAGATCATTATTATAACTTTTTTGCAAAATCCAAAACAACAAAACCCCATCATAAGAATAGTCAAAACCAATCACAATCACAAAACTATAATCAAAGTCTACCACAACAAGCTTCTCACATAGTATTTTTTAACGATCAACCACGAACTACACTAGACCGTAGCAAAAATTATCCATTTTTTCAGCAAAATAAAAAAAATGACAAACAAACACCATAGAAAGAGTCAACCACATTACTCAGAAGATGAAGAATACTATCATCAAAATCAACAACGATTCAATAAAATTCAGCAAAACAAAAATTGGAACATTGATCAACCAGACCCTACTTATCAACCAGACCTTTTCGAACCATACACACGAAAAGAACAAACACGACGAACAAGACAGAACCCAACGTCATATAAAAAAAATTTTCAATCACAAAACCTTGTAAATACACAAAAATATCAACCATCCCAAATGCAAAATGAGATCCCATTACCATAATATTTACAACAACTTGAAAAACAAAAACCCAACTTACAAAATTTTCTCAAAAACCAAATGCCGCAGAATCACTTCAGATGACTATGAATCCATACATTATGGGTGGATCTTCTATATCTTAAAAAAAAGCACTAATGGTATTCACAGGAACCACACTTGATGGCGAAGCCCTAAAATGGTTTTCAGTTTTTTCTTTAGATATGAAATCAGATTGGAAAAGATTCACACAAGAATTTTCAAAAAGTTTGACTTTGAAAGATACAAACACAAGCAAAGAGTCTTATGCAATGAAATTTGCAGAATCCCAAATGAAACAATTAAACAACTTGCAGTAAAAATTGAAACATTAGTAAGAAAAACATATTCTCCTATTACGCATGACTATAAAAACACAAAGATGACAGAAATTTTAGGATGACTCTAACACCACATTTACGGAAAATACCGATTAAAAAGAGAGCATCACATCCATCTTCAATTCGAGAACCCGATATAAACTTCAGAAAACTAGTAGATAGACTAGAACAAGCTGAAATCTGTATGAAACTGCAAGAAACAGAAAATTCAAAATTACATTTTGTAAACAACCTTCATACAACTGCTTCACAAAAAAAATGATCACGACTCTGACACTGAACTAGCTGAAAAAATTACTCAAAATTTAAATATCTATGAGAAAAACCCACAACTTCTCAGATCATAATTATAATTTTTATTGCGAAATCCAAAACAACAAAACCCCCCTACATGAATAGTCAAAACCAATCATAATCACAAAACTATAACCAAAATGTACCACAACAAGCTTCTCACACAGTATTTTTTAACAATCAACCACGAACTACACAAACCGTGGCAAAAATTATCCATTTTTTTTAGCAAAATAAAAATAAAACGACAAACAGACACCATATAGGGAATCAACCACATTACTCAGAAGATGAAGAATACTATCATCAAAATCAACAACGATTCAATAAAAATTCCGCAAAACAATAAATGGAACATTGATCAACCAGAGCCTACTTATCAACAAGACGTTTTCGAACCATATACACGAAACGAACAAACACGACAAACAAGACAGAACCCAGCATCATATAATAATAACTTTCAACCACAAAACCCTGTACACACACAAAATTATCAACCAACATAAATGCAAAATGAAATCACTTTACCATAAAATTTACAACAACATGAAATAACAAAAACACAACTTACATATTTTTTTTCAAATACCAAATGCCGCAGAATCACTACAGATAACTATGAATCTAAACATTATGGGTGGATCTGCTGTATCTTCAAATAAACCACTAATGATATTCACAGGCACAGATTCTGATTACTCTGTAGAAGATTATCTAAACGCAGTCACAGCAAACCTAATGACAAACAAACACAATATAAGGAATCAACCACATTACTCAAAATATGAAGAATACTATCATCCAAATCAACAACGATTCAATAAAAATCAGCAAATCAATAAATGGAACAATGATCAACCAGACCCTACTTATCAACCAGACGTTTTCGAACCATATACACGAAAAGAACAAACACGACGAACAAGACAGAAAATTTGTAAAAATTGGATACATAGACGCACAGCTGTAATCCAAACCACACTTGGTGGGGCAGCCCAAAAATGGTTTTCAGTTTTTTCTATAGATATGAAATCAGATTGGAAAAGATTCACACAAGAATTTTCAAAAAAGTTTGACTTTGAAAGAAACAAACAACAGCAAAGAGTCTTATGCAATGAAATTCGCAGAATCCCAAATGAAACAACTAAACAATTTGCAGTAAAAATTGAAACATTAGTAAGAAAAACATATTCCCTTAATACGCATGACTATAAAAACACAAATTTGACAGAAATTTTAACGATGACTCGAACACCACAATTAGGTAAAAAGCGATAGAAAAGAGAGCATCACATCCATCTTCATTTCGAGAACCCGATATAGACTTCAGAAAACTAGTAGATAAACTAGAACAAGCGGAAATTAGTATGAAACTGCAAGAAACAGAAAATTCGAAATTACAATCGGTAAACAACATCCATAAAACTGCTTCACAAAAATATACGACTCTGTCACTGAACCAGCTGAAAAAATCACTCAAAATTTAAATACCTATGAGAAAAATCCACAACTTCTTAGATCATAATTATAATTTTTTTTGCAAAATCCAAAACAACAAAACACCCCTATATGAATGGTCAAAACCAATCATAATCGCAAAGTTATAACCAAAATTTACCACAACAAGCTTCTCACACAGTATTTTCAAACAATCAACCACAAACTACACTAAACCGTAGCGAAAATTATCCATTTTTTCAGCAAAAAAAAACAAACACCATATAAAGAGTCAACCACATTACTCAGAAGATGAAAATTACTATCATTAAAATCAACAACGATTCAATAAAAATCAGCAAAACAATAAATGGAACATTGATCAACCAGACCCTACTTATCAACCAGACCTTTTCAAACCATTAACACGAAACGAAAAAACACGACAAACAAGACAGAACCCAACGTCATATAATAAAAATTTTCAATCACAAAACGCTGTACACACACAAAATTATCAACCAACATAAATGCAAAATGAAATCACTTTACCATAAAATTTACAACAACATGAAATAACAAAAACACAACTTACATATTTTTTTTCAAATACCAAATGCCGCAGAATCACTACAGATAACTATGAATCTAAACATTATGGGTGGATCTGCTGTATCTTCAAATAAACCACTAATGATATTCACAGGCACAGATTCTGATTACTCTGTAGAAGATTATCTAAACGCAGTCACAGCAAACCTAATGACAAACAAACACAATATAAGGAATCAACCACATTACTCAAAAGATGAAAAATACTATCATTAAAATCAACAACGATTCAATAAAAATCAGCAAAACAATAAATGGAACATTGATCAACCAGGCCCTACTTATCAACCAGACCTTTTCAAACCATTAACACGAAACGAAAAAACACGACAAACAAGACAGAACCCAACGTCATATAATAAAAATTTTCAATCACAAAACGCTGTAAATACACAAAAATATCAACCATCCCAAACGCAAAATGAGATCCCATTACCATAATATTTACAACAACTTGAAAAAACAAAAACCCAACGTACAAAAGTTTCTCAAAAACCAAATGTCGCAGAATCACTTCAGATGACTATGAATCCATACATTATGGATGGATCTTCTATATTTTAAATTAAAGCACTAATGGTATTCACAGGAACCACACTTGATGGCGCAGCCCTAAAATGGTTTTCAGTTTTACCTATAGATGCGTAACCAGATTGGAAAAGATTCACACAAGAATTTTTTTTAAAAAAATTGACTCTGGAAGAAACCAACAACAGCAAAGAGTCTTATAGAAAAAAAATCGCAGAATCGCAAATGAAACAATTAAACAACTTGCAGTAAGAGTTGAAACATTAGTAAGAAAAGCATATTCTCCTAATACGCATGACTATAAAAACACAAAGATGACAGAAATTTTAATGATGACTCTAACACCACAATTACGGAAAATACCGATTAAAAAGAGAGCATCACATCCATCTTCAATTCGAGAACCCGATATAAACTTCAGAAAACTAGTAGATAGACTAGAACAAGCTGAAATCTGTATGAAACTGCAAGAAACAGAAAATTCAAAATTACATTTTGTAAACAACCTTCATACAACTGCTTCACAAAAAAAATGTTCACGACTCTGACACTGAACTAGCTGAAAAAATTACTCAAAATTTAATATCTATGAGAAAAATCCACAACTTCTCAGATCATAATTATAATTTTTATTGCGAAATCCAAAACAACAAAACCCCCCTACATGAATAGTCAAAACCAATCATAATCACAAAAATATTACCAAAATGTACCACAACAAGCTTCTCACACAGTATTTTTTAACGATCAACCACGAACTACACAAACCGTGGCAAAATTAATCCATTTTCTTAGCAAAATAAAAATAAAACGACGAACAAACACCATATAGGGAATCAACCACATTACTCAGAAGATGAAGAATACTATCATCAAAATCAACAACGATTCAAAAAAAAAATATCCGCAAAACAATAAATGGAACATTGATCAACCAGAGCCTACTTATCAACAAGACCTTTTCGAACCATATACACGAAACGAACAAACACGACAAACAAGACAGAACCCAGCATCATATAAAAATAACTTTCAATCACAAAACCCTGTAAATACACAAAATTATCAACCATCCCAAATGCAAAATGAGATCCCATTACCATAATATTTACAACAACTTGAAAAAACAAAAAACCAACGTACAAAATTTTCTCAAAACCAAATGTCGCAGAATCACTTCAGATGACTATGAATCCATACATTACGGATGGATCTTCTATATTTTAAAATAAAGCACTAATGGTATTCACAGGAACCACACTTGATGGCGCAGCCCTAAAATGGTTTTCAGTTTTACCTATAGATGCGTAACCAGATTGGAAAAGATTCACACAAGAATTAAAAAAAAAATTGACTCTGAAAGAAACCAACAACAGCAAAGAGTCTTATAGAAAAAAAATCGCAGAATCCCAAATGAAACAATTAAACAACTTGCAGTAAGAGTTGAAACATTAGTAAGAAAAGCATATTCTCCTAATACGCATGACTATAAAAACACAAAGATGACAGAAATTTTAATGATGACTCTAACACCACAATTACGGAAAATACCGATTAAAAAGAGAGCATCACATCCATCTTCAATTCGAGAACCCGACATAAACTTCAGAAAACTAGTAGATAGACTAGAACAAGCTGAAATCTGTATGAAACTGCAAGAAACAGAAAATTCAAAATTACATTTTGTAAACAACCTTCATACAACTGCTTCACAAAAAAAATGTTCACGACTCTGACACTGAACTAGCTGAAAAAATTACTCAAAATTTAAATATCTATGAGAAAAATCCACAACTTCTCAGATCATAATTATAATTTTTATTGCGAAATCCAAAACAACAAAACCCCCCTACATGAATAGTCAAAACCAATCATAATCACAAAACTATTACCAAAATGTACCACAACAAGCTTCTCACACAGTATTTTTTAACGATCAACCACGAACTACACAAACCGTGGCAAAAATTATCCATTTTTTTTAGCAAAATAAAAATAAAACGACAAACAAACACCATATAGGGAATCAACCACATTACTCAGAAGATGAAGAATACTATCATCAAAATCAACAACGATTCAAAAAAAAATATCCACAAAATAATAAATGGAATATTGATCAACCAGAGCCTACTTATCAACCAGACCTTTTCGAACCATATACACGAAACGAACAAACACGACAAACAAGACAGAACCCAGCATCATATAAAAATAACTTTCAATCACAAAACCCTGTACATACACAAAATTGTCAACCAACATAAATGCAAAATGAAATCACTTTACCATAAAATTTACAACAACATGAAATAACGAAAACCCAACTTATATATTTTTTGCAAATACAAATTACCGCAGAATCACTACAGATGACTATGAATCTATACATTATGGGTGGATCTACTGTATCTTCAAATAAACCACTAATGAAATTCCTAGGCACAGATTCTGAATACTCTGTAGAAGATTATCTAAACGAAGTCACAGCCAACCTAATGACAAACAAGCACCATATAAGGAATCAACCACATTACTCAGAAGATGAAGAATACTATCATCAAAATCAACAACGTTTCAATAAAAATCAGCAAAATAATAAATGGAACATTGATCAACCTGACCCTACTTATCAACCAGACCTTTTTGAACCATATACACGAAAAGAAAAGAACAAACACGACAAACAAGACAGAACCCAACGTCATATAATAAAAACTTTCAATCACAAAACCCTGTAATTACACAAAATTATCAACCAACCCAAATGCAAAATGGAATCTCATTACCATATTATTTACAACAACTTGAAGAAACAAAAAAGCAACGTACAAAATTTTCTCAAAAACCAAATGTCGCAGAATCACTTCAGATGACTATGAATCCATACATTATGGATGGATCTTCTATATTTTAAAATAAAGCACTAATGGTATTCACAGGAACCACACTTGATGGCGCAGCCCTAAAATGGTTTTCAGTTTTACCTATAGATGCGTAACCAGATTGGAAAAGATTCACACAAGAATTTTTTTAAAAAAATTGACTCTGGAAGAAACCAACAACAGCAAAGAGTCTTATAGAAAAAAAATCGCAGAATCGCAAATGAAACAATTAAACAACTTGCAGTAAGAGTTGAAACATTAGTAAGAAAAGCATATTCTCCTAATACGCATGACTATAAAAACACAAAGATGACAGAAATTTTAATGATGACTCTAACACCACCCTTACGGAAAATACCGATTAAAAAGAGAGCATCACATCCATTTTCAATTCGAGAACCCGATATAAACTTCAGAAAACTAGTAGATAGACTAGAACAAGCTGAAATCTGTATGAAACTGCAAGAAACAGAAAATTCAAAATTACATTTTGTAAACAACCTTCATACAACTGCTTCACAAAAAAATGTTCACGACTCTGACACTGAACTAGCTGAAAAAATTACTCAAAATTTAATATCTATGAGAAAAATCCACAACTTCTCAGATCATAATTATAATTTTTATTGCGAAATCCAAAACAACAAAACCCCCCTACATGAATAGTCAAAACCAATCATAATCACAAAACTATTACCAAAATTTACCACAACAAGCTTCTCACACAGTATTTTTTAACGATCAACCACGAACTACACAAACCGTGGCAAAAATAATCCATTTTTTAGCAAAATAAAAATAAAACGACAAACAAACACCATATAGGGAATCAACCACATTACTCAGAAGATGAAGAATACTATCATCAAAATCAACAACGATTCAAAAAAAAATATGCGCAAAACAATAAATGGAACATTGATCAACCAGAGCCTACTTATCAACAAGCCCTTTTCGAACCATATACACGAAACGAACAAACACGACAAACAAGACAGAACCCAGCATCATATAAAAATAACTTTCAATCACAAAACTCTGTACATACACAAAATTGTCAACCAACATAAATGCAAAATGAAATCACTTTACCATAAAATTTACAACAACATGAAATAACGAAAACCCAACTTGTATATTTTTCTCAAATACCAAATGCCGCAGAATCACTACAGATAACTATGAATCCATACATTATGGGTGGATCTGCTGTATCTTCAAATAAACCACTAATGATATTCACAGGCACATATTCTGATTACTCTGTAGAAGATTCTCTAAACGCAGTCACAGCAAATCTAATGACAAACAAACACCATATAGGGAATCAACCACATTACTCAGAAGATGAAGATTACTATCATCAAAATCAACAACGATTCAATAAAAATCAGCAAAACAATAAATGGAACATTGATCAACCAGACCCTACTTATCAACCAGACCTTTTCGAACCACATACACGAAACGAACAAACACGACAATCAAGACAGAATCCAATGTCAATTAATAAAAACTTTCTATCACAAAACCCTGTAGATACACAAAATTATCAACCAACCCAAATGCAAAATGAAATCACATTACCATAAAATTTACAACAACACGAAATAACGAAAACCCAACTTACGTATTTTTCGCAAATACAAATTACCGCAGAATCACTACAGATGACTATGAATCTATACATTATGGGTGGATCTGCTGTATCTTCAAATAAACCACTAATGAAATTCCTAGGCACAGATTCTGAATACTCTGTAGAAGATTATCTAAACGCAGTCACAGCCAACCTAATGACAAACAAACACCATATAAGGAATCAACCACATTACTCAGAAGATGAAGAATACTATCATCAAAATCAACGACGATTCAATAAAAATCAGCAAAACAATAAATGGAACATTGATCAACCTGACCCTACTTATCAACCAGACCTTTTTGAACCATATACACGAAAAGAAAAGAACAAACACGACAAACAAGACAGAACCCAACGTCATATAATAAAAACTTTCAATCACAAAACCCTGTAAATACACAAAATTATCAACCAACCCAAATGCAAAATGGAATCTCATTACCATAATATTTACAACAACTTCAAATAACAAAAATCCAACCTACAAATTTTTCTCAAAAACCAAATGCCGCAGAATCACTACAGATGACTATGAATCCATACATTATGGGTGGATCTACTATATCTTAAAATAAAGCACTAGTGATTTTCACAGGCACAGATTCTGAATACTCTGTAGAAGATTATCTAAACGCAGTCACAGCAAACCTAATGACAAACAAACACAATATAAGGAATCAACCACATTACTCAGAAGATGAAGAATACTATCATCAAAATCAACAACGATTCAACAAAAATCAGCAAATCAATAAATGGAACAATGATCAACCAGACCCTACTTATCAACCAGACCTTTTCGAACCATATACACGAAACGAAAAAAAAAACGACAAACAAGACAGAACTCAACGTCATATAATAATAACTTTCAATCACAAAACTCTGTAAATACACAAAATTATCAACCAACCCAAATGCAAAACGAAATCCCATTACCATATCATTTACAACAACATGAAATATTGAAAACTCATTTTACATATTTTCTCAAATACCAAATGCCTCAGAATCACTACAGATGACTATGAATCGATACATTATGGGTGGATCTGCTGTATCTTCAAATAAATCACTAATGATATTCACAGGCACAGATTCTGATTACTCTGTAGAAGATTATCTAAACGCAGTCACAGCAAACCTAATGACAAACAAACACCATATAAGGAAAGAACCACATTACTCAGAAGATGAAAAATACTATCATCAAAATGAACAAATATTCAATAAAAATCAGCAAAACAATAAATGGAACATTGATCAACCAGACCCTACTTATCAACCAGATTTTTTTGAACCACATACACGAAACGAACAAACACGACAAACAAGACAGAACCCAACGTCATATAATAAAAACTTTTAATCACAAAACCCTGTAAATACACAAAAATATCAACCAACCCAAATGCAAAATGGAATCCCATTACCATCTCATTTACAACCAGTTCAAATAACGAAAACCCAACTTACAAATTTTTCCCAAAAACCAAATGCCGCAGAATCACTACAGTTGACTATGAATCCATACATTATTGATGGATCTTCTATATCTTAAAATAAAGCACTAATAGTATTCACAGGAACCACAATTAAACAACTTGCAGTAAGAATTGAAACATTAGTAAGAAAAGCATATTCTCCTAATACGCATGACTATAAAAACTCAAAGATGACAGAAATTTTAGAGATGAATCTAACACCACAATTACGGAAAATACCGATAAAAAGAGAGCATCACAGCCATCTTCATTTCGAGAACCCGAAAAAAACTTCAGAAAACTAGTAGATAGACTAGAACAAGCTGAAATCTGAATGAAACTGCAAGAAACAGAAGTTTCAAAATTACATTTTGTAAACAACCTTCATACAACTGCTTCGCAAAAATTAATATTCACGACTGACACTGAACTAGCTGAAAAAATCACTCAAATTTTAAATATCTATGAGAACAATCCACAACTTATCAGATCATAATTATATTTTTTTTTTTTGCGAAAATCCAAAACAACAAAACCATACTATATGAATAGTCAAAACCAATCACAATCACAAAACTATAATCAAAATGTACCACACAAGCTTCTCACACAGTACTTTTTAACGATCAACCACGAACTACACTAGATTGTAGCAAAAACTATCCATTTTTTCAGCAAAATAAAAAAATTACAAACAAACACCGTATAATCAATCAACCACGTTACTCAGAAGATGAAGAATACTATCCTCAAAATCAACAACGATTCAATAAAAGTAAGCAAAATAAAAAATGGAACATTGATCAACCAGACCCTACTTATCAACCAGACCTTTTCGAACCATATACACAAACGAAGAAACCCGACATACAAGACAGAACCCAGCATCATATAATAATAACTTTCAATCTCAAAACCTTTTAAATTCAGAAAATTATCAACCAACCCAAATGCACAATGAAATCTCATTACCATACTATTTACAACAACATGAAATAACGAAAACCCAACTCACAAATTTTCCCCAAAAACTAAATGCCGCAGAATCACTACAGATGACTATGAATCCATACACTATGGGTGGATCTTCTATATCTTAAAATAAAGCACTAATGGTATTCACAGGAACCACACTTGATGGCGCAGCCCCAAAATGGCTTTAAGTTTTACCTATAGATACGAAATCAGATTGGAAAAGATTCACACAAGAATTTAAAAAATTTTTGACACTGAAAGAAACAAACAACAGCAAAGAGTCTTATGCAAAGAAATTCGCAGAATCCCAAATGAAACAGTTAAACTACTTGAAGTAAGAATTGAAACCTTGGTAAGAAAAGCATATTCTCCTAATACCCATGACTATAAAAACACAAAGATGACAGAAATTTTAACGATGACTCTAACACCACAATTACGGAAAAAAGCGATAAAAAAGAGAGCATCTCATCCATCTTCAATTCGAGAACCCAATATAAACTTCAGAAAACTAGTAGATAAAATAGAACAAGCTGAAATCAGTATGAAACTTGAAGAAACAGAAAATTTAAAATTACAATATGTAAACAGCATCCATACAACTATTTCACAAATAAACAAGGTTCACGACTCTGACACTGAACTAGCTGAAAAAATCACTCAAAATTTGAATATCTATGAGAAAAATCCAAATTTTAAAGGCAAACAATCATTCAAAAAATGGTGTAACTGTTGCCGTAGATATGGAAAACGCATTGCTGAATGTAGACAAAAGCAACAAGATAATCAGAACAAACCACAAAAGCGTAGAGAACCAATTAAATCATTTTATCAATACATGAAAATTTACCAAATAAAAAAAACATTCACAGTAACAAAATTTCAGGAAAACCGCTCCCTGATTACTATAATACCTCTAGACAACCATCACTTTAACGAAATAACTATCGCGGAAGATCTCCAAAAAAAAAATTCACGAAATTTCTCACAAAATAGATTTAGTCGATCAAACAGTGAAAACAATCAATATCGAAATAACTATTCAAGATCAAACTCAAACAGAAGTAATTACTCAAATTACAAAGGAGTCGTTCTTACTCCAACTCCCGAAACAGATAGTATTCAAAAAACTTTTCTAAAAATTCCTCAAACAACAGAAACAGAAACTACTCAAACAATAGGAATAGAGAAATATCCAAATAGCTGATCACAAAACTAATTAAACAAGATATCAAACTATAATAATTATCACAAGAGATCAGGTATTCTCGTAACAATTCTCAGAACAACGATCTCGTAACAACTCTCAGAAAAGTAGTTCTAATTATTCAAACCGACAAAGAAATGATTCTCAATCACCGTCTAGAAAAGATACACAATAACAAAACTATAGAAGAAGTACACCTAAGCAACAAAAACAAATTAACCAAGTACAATCAACTAAAGAAACTCAATCAGACCCTCCCGGTAATGATAACACAGAAACCACAGGGTACACCTAAACACGTAAATTGCGAATCCACAGACGATGAGAGCTAAACAGAAAACACGCTTTCAATAAACAAGCTTCAAATTGAAAATGAATACGAAACACTAATATAATCGAAGTTTTACCAAAACAATAAAATTCATTTTCAAAACACTGATAATACTCAAAAAATAACAGACTATACCGAAAAAGAGCTTAAAGGAAGTTCAAGCACAATTAATATATATGTCAGAAAACAACAAATAAAGCACAACTACCCAATTAATCACCATACCTCGAAATTGATTTTTTAATAATCTCAGGAGCAAAACCAAATATAATAAATATTCCCATATGGAATGAGATACAAACGTTACTTCCAAAAGTAAATCCATCAAACACCTCAAGCATTTTAGCTACAGCACAAGGATCAAGTTTAACAAATTTTGGAAAAGTTCAATTAATCCTTGTTCCCACTCGAACGATGGAACAGAATAAACTTATAACAAAACCTTTCAAACAAACATTCCATATCACAGATATAAACACAACATCAATGGAATACCATTTATTTCTAAATATAAGGCCAATAATAATATTCTAAACAGCAAAATACATAAAAAAGATAAGTATAAAAGAATGAAAAACACATCACTTACATTCTTTCCAAAATTAAATAAACAACCACTATTTTTCTCCAAATTCTACCCTAAATACAACCAAGAACGAAAACACCTGAAACCATTTGAAGGATATGTACATAACTTTTAAATGAGTCAAGTCCATCAATATAACATGAAACAAAACAAACAGCGACTATATATGTCAAACTTTGAATTCGAACCAATTCACAATTTTTACCGAGTAACAATCTAATCCATCAAATACACCAAAAACACAGATTCAGATATCATTTCACTACAAATATACAATATTTCTCCATACAAAATAATATTACCTCTAGGACTTCTAGGTTATTGCGAAACAAATGCAACAATCTCTCGCGAATTAGATGAAAAAGTGATAACAAACGAAATACAGACTATTTTACAAAAACACCTTATTTTAAACCGACATTACAGATATCGAAAAACACCAAGGAACAACAAAAATTCCTCACAATGTTCAAATTTCGACATTCTCAAATTACACAAAAAGAATTTGAAAAACTAGCCGAACTGCTACTAAAAGACCCAATTGTATACGCCACAACTAAATTTGATGTTGGAAAAGTAAATTCACCGCTACACCTACCTCTGAAACCTGATGCAGTTCTCAAAAAACAACTAGCAAATAAAATTCCATTTCACTTACAAGATAAAATCAATAGTTTATTAGACATACTAGAACAGTATAAAATTTTTTCCCAAGTAATTTAAAAAAAACCAAACGGAAACACATTCATAAAGCCCGTTATTATTTTAGCTAAAAAAGAATCATTAAAAATCGTTTTAGATGTAAGCTACTTCAATTCCCTCATTGAGAAATCCAAATGAAGTTGACCCATAAAACCAATTCAATTAATCTTACGAAAGTAAACGGAAAACCCTTTACAACAGCTGACATGAACAGCGCATACAACCAAATGCCACTAGTAGAACCGTCACGACGTTTAACACAATTCGTTATTTGAAACCAACAAAACGAATTTAATAGACTTTTCTATTGAATCTCCATAGATTCAGCAGCATTACCAGCATTTATGAGTGAAATTTTTTGACGATGTTTTCATGCAGTGACAAACAAAAAACGAAAGTTTTTTGTCTTAGATAAATATCATCAAATACTACTTGAAGAAAACATGAAAGCAGCCCCATACAAATCAAATTTTTTCCTCACACGTGTAAAATTTCTTGGACATACTATTAAAGGAAATACAATAGCTCCATTAAAAAACCGCATAGACGCAATCATAAAACTTCAACCTTCATCAAACAAAAAGGAAATGCAAGAACTTCTTAAGTCAAAACATCTATAAAATGCTACTAAATTCAAGACCATTTATTAACATTATCAGACAGCAAAATAATTTTGAATGGACAACAATACATCAGAAACGGTTTGAAGAAATTAAAACAGTCCTCACTGAACAGATACCAAAAATTATTCCAGATCCAGACCAACCATTTTGTGCTATGTGCGACGCCTCGAATTTTGACATTGGTGCAGCATTATTACAATCACACAGTGGAACAAATAAAACAATTTTTTTTTCAGCAAACTCAAGACTATTTACACAAGCTAAACTTAGACTCTCTACCATTATGAGAGAATGCACAGCTATAGTATACACTCTCACAGAATATGAATTTTTAATACTTGGATCAAAACATCCAACAGTTCAATTTACAGAAGATAAACTGTGAATAGAAGATAAACTTGCTATTCACAGGCACAGATTCTGATTACTCTGTAGAAGATTATCTAAACGCAGTCACTGCAAACCTAATGACAAACAAACACCATATAAGGAATCAACCACATTACTCAGAAGATGAAGAATACTATCATCAAAATCAACAACGATTCAAAAAAAATCAGCAAAACAATAAATGGAACATTGACCACCCAGAACCTACTTATCAACCAGACCTTTTCGAACCGAATACACGAAACGAACAAACACGACAAAGAAGACAGAACCCAACGTCATATAATAAAAACGTTCAATCACAAAACCCTGTACATACACAAAATTATCAACCAACCAAAATGCGGAATGAAATCACATTAACATCAAATTTACAACAACATGAAATAACGAAAACCCAACTTACATATTTTTCTCAAATACGAAATGCCGCAGAATCACTACAGATGACTATGAATCTATACATTATTGGTGGATCTGCTGTATCTTCAAATAAACCACTAATGATATTCACAGGCACAGATTCTGAATACTCTGTAGAAGATTATCTAAACGCAGTCACAGCCAACCTAATGACAAACCAACACCATATAAGGAATCAACCACATTACTCAGAAGATGAAGAATACTATCATCAAATCAACAAAACAATAAATGGAACATTGATCAACCAGACCCTACTTATCAACCAGACCTTTTCGAACCATATGCACGAAACGAACAAAGACGACAAACAAGACAGAACCCAACGTCATATAATAAAAACATTCAATCACAAAACACTGTACATACACAAAATTATCAACCAACCAAAATGCGGAATGAAATCACATTACCATAAAATTTACAACAACATGAAATAACGAAAACCCAACTTACATATTTTTCTCAAATACGAAATGCCGCAGAATCACTACAGATGACTATGAATCTATACATTATTGGTGGATCTGCTGTATCTTCAAATAAACCACTAATGATATTCACAGGCACAGATTCTGAATACTCTGTAGAAGATTATCTAAACGCAGTCACAGCCAACCTAATGACAAACCAACACCATATAAGGAATCAACCACATTACTCAGAAGATGAAGAATACTATCATCAAAATCAACAACGATTCATTAAAAATCAGCAAAACAATAAATGGAACATTGATCAACCAGACCCTACTTATCAATCAGACCTTTTTGAACCATATACACGAAACGAACAAACACGACAAAGAAGACAGAACCCAACGTCATATAATAAAAACTTTCAATCACAAAACCCTGTACATACACAAAATTATCAACCAACCCAAATGCAAAATGAAATCACATTATCATAAAGTTTACAACAAAATGAAATAACGAAACCCCAACTTACATACTTTTATCAAATACCAAATGCCGCAGAATCACTACAGATGACTATGAATCTATACATTATGGGTGGATCTGCTGTATCTTCAAATAAACCACTAAGGATATTCACAGGCACAGATTCTGATTACTCTGTAGAAGATTATCTAAACGCAGTCACAGCAAACCTAATGACAAACAAACACCATATAAGGAATCAACCACATTACTCAGAAGATGAAGAATACTATCATCCAATCAACAACGATTCAATAAAAATCAGCAAAACAATAAATGGAACATTGATCAACCAGACCCTACTTATCAACCAGACCTTTTCGAACCATATGCACGAAACGAACAAAGACGACAAACAAGACAGAACCCAACGTCATATAATAAAAACATTCAATCACAAAACCCTATACATACACAAAAAACCAAAATGCAGAATGAAATCACATTACCATAAAATTTACAACAACATGAAATAACGAAAACCCAACTTACATATTTTTCTCAAATACGAAATAACGCAGAATCACTACAGATGACTATGAATCTATACATTATGGGTGGATCTGCTGTATCTTCAAATAAACCACTAATGATATTCAAAGGCACAGATTCTGAATACTCTGTAGAAGATTATCTAAACGCAGTCACAGCCAACCTAATGACAAACCAACACCATATAAGGAATCAACCACATTACTCAGAAGATGAAGAATACTATCATCAAAATCAACAACGATTCATTAAAACTCAGCAAAACATTAAATGGAACATTGATCAACCAGACCCTACTTATCAACCAGACCTTTTTGAACCATATACACGAAACGAACAAACACGACAAAGAAGACAGAACCCAACGTCATATAATAAAAACTTTCAATCACAAAACCCTGCACATACACAAAATTATCAACCAACCCAAATGCAAAATGAAATCACATTATCATAAAATTTACAACAAAATGAAATAACGAAAACCCAACTTACATATTTTTCTCAAATACCAAATGCCGCAGAATCACTACAGATGACTATGAATCTATACATTTTGGGTGGATCTGCTGAATCTTCAAATAAACCACTAAGGATATTCACAGGCACAGATTCTGATTACTCTGTAGAAGATTATCTAAACGCAGTCACTGCAAACCTAATGACAAACAAACACCATATAAGGAATCAACCACATTACTCAGAAGATGAAGAATACTATCATCAAAATCAACAACGATTCAATAAAAATCAGCAAAACAATAAATGGAACATTGACCACCCAGAACCTACTTATCAACCAGACCTTTTCGAACCATATACACGAAACGAACAAACACGACAAACAAGACAGAACCCAACGTCATATAATAAAAACTTTCAATCACAAAACCCTGTACATACACAAAATTATCAACCAACCCAAATGCAATATGAAATCACATTACCATAAAATTTACAACAAAATGAAATAACGAAAACCCAACTTACATATTTTTCTCAAATACCAAATGCCGCAGAATCACTACAGATGACTATGAATCTATACATTTTGGGTGGATTTGCTGTATCTTCAAATAAACCACTAAGGATATTCACAGGCACAGATTCTGATTACTCTGTAGAAGATTATCTAAACGCAGTCACAGCAAACCTAATGACAAACAAACACCATATAAGGAATCAACCATATTACTCAGAAGATGAAGAATACTATCATCAAAATCAACAACGATTCAATAAAAATCAGCAAAACAATAAAATGGAACATTGATCAACCAGACCCTACTTATGAACCAGACCTTTTCGAACCATATGCACGAAACGAACAAAGACGACAAACAAGACAGAACCCAACGTCATATAATAAAAACATTCAATCAAAAAACCCTGTACATACACAAAATTATCAACCAACCAAAATGCAGAATGAAATCACATTACCATAAAATTTACAACAACATGAAATAACGAAAACCCAACTTACATATTTTTCTCAAATACCAAATGGCGCAGCATCACTACAGATGACTATGAATCTATACATTATGGGTGGATCTGCTGTATCTTCAAATAAACCACTAATGATATTCACAGGCACAGATTCTGAATACTCTGTAGAAGATTATCTAAACGCAGTCACAGCCAACCTAATGACAAACCAACACCATAAAAGGAATCAACCACATTACTCAGAAGATGAAGAATACTATCATCAAAATCAACAACGATTCAATAAAAATCAGCAAAACAATAAATGGAACATTGATCAACCAGACCCTACTTATCAACCAGACCTTTTTGAACCATATGCACGAAACGAACAAACACAACAAAGAAGACAGAACCCAACGTCATATAATAAAAACTTTCAATCACAAAACCCTGTACAAACACAAAATTATCAACTAACCCAAATGCAAAATGAAATCACATTATCATAAAATTTACAACAAAATGAAATAACGAAAACCCAACTTACATATTTTTCTCAAATACCAAATGCCGCAGAATCACTACAGATGACTATGAATCTATACATTTTGGGTGGATCTGCTGTATCTTCAAATAAACCACTAAGGATATTCACAGGCACAAATTCTGATTACTCTGTAGAAGATTATCTAAACGCAGTCACAGCAAACCTAATGACAAACAAACACCATATAAGGAATCAACCACATTACTCAGGAGATGAAGAATACTCTCATCAAAATCAACAACGATTTAAAAAAAAAATCAGCAAAACAATAAATGGAACATTGATCAACCAGACCCTACTTATCAACCAGACCTTTTCGAACCATATGCACGAAACGAACAAAGACGACAAACAAGACAGAACCCAACGTCATATAATAAAAACATTCAATCAAAAAACCCTGTACATACACAAAATTATCAACCAACCAAAATGCAGAATGAAATCACATTACCATAAAATTTACAACAAAATGAAATAACGAAAACCCAACTTACATATTTTTCTCAAATACCAAATGCCGCAGAATCACTACAGATGACTATGAATCTATACATTTTGGGTGGATCTGCTGTATCTTCAAATAAACCACTAAGGATATTCACAGGCACAAATTCTGATTACTCTGTAGAAGATTATCTAAACGCAGTCACAGCAAACCTAATGACAAAAAAACACCATATAAGGAATCAACCACATTACTCAGAAGATGAAGATTACTATCATCAAAATCAACAACGATTTAAAAAAAAATCAGCAAAACAATAAATGGAACATTGATCAACCAGACCCTACTTATCAACCAGACCTTTTCGAACCATATGCACGAAACGAACAAAGACGACAAACAAGACAGAACCCAACGTCATATAATAAAAGCTTTCAATCACAAAACCCTATACATACACAAAATTATCTACCAACCAAAATGCAAAATGAAATCACATTACCATGAAATTTACAACAACATGAAATAACGAAAACCCAACTTACATATTTTTCTCAAATACCAAATGCCGCAGAATCACTACAGATGACTATGAATCTATACATTATGGGTGAATCTGCTGTAACTTCAAATAAACCACAAATGATATTCACAGGCACAGATTCTGAATACTCTGTAGAAGGTTATCTAAATGCAGTCACAGCCAACCTAATGACAAACCAACACCATATAAGGAATCAACCACATTACTCAGAAGATGAAGAATACTATCATCAAAATCAACAACGATTCAATAAAAATCAGCAAAACAATAAATGGAACATTGATCAACCAGACCCTACATATCAACCAGACCTTTTTGAACCATATACACGAAACGAACAAACACTACAAAGAAGACAGAACCCAACGTCATATAATAAAAACTTTCAATCACAAAACCTTGTACATACACAAAATTATCAACCAACCCAAATGCAAAATGGAATCTCATTATTATATTATTTACAACAACTTCAAATAACAAGAACCCAACTTACAAATTTTTCTCAGAAAAAAAATGCCGCAGAATCACTACAGATGACTATGAATCCACACATTATGGGTGGAACTTCTATATCTTAAAATAAAGCACTAATGGTATTCACAGGAACCACACTTGATGGCGCAGCCCAAAATTGGTTTTCAGTTTTACCTATAGATGCGAAATCAGATCGGAAAAGATTCACACAAGAATTTTTAAAAAAATTTTGACTCTGAAAGAAACAATCAACAGCAAAGAATCTTATGCAAGACTATACTACGCATGACTATAAAAACTCAAAGATGACAGAAATTTTAATGATGAATCTAACACAACAATTACGGAAAATACCTATTCAAAGAGAGCATCACATCCATCTTCATTTCGAGAACCCGAAATAAACTTCAGAAAACTAGTAGATAGACTAGAACAAGCTGAATTCTGTATGAAACTGTAAGAAACAGAAAATTCAAAATTACATTTTCTAAACAACCTTCATACAACTGCTTCGCAAAAAAATAATGTTCACGACTCTGACACTGAACTAGCTGAAAAAATCACTCAAATTTAAATATCTATGAGAACAATCCACAACTTCTCAGATCATAATTATAATTTTTTTGCGAAATCCAAAACAACAAAACCCCCCTATATGAATAGTCAAAACCAATCACAATCACAAAACTTTAATCAAAATGTACCACACAAGCTTCTCACACAGTATTTTTAACGATCAACCACGAACTACACTAGATTGTAGCAAAAACTATCCATTTTTTCAGCAAAATAAAAAAATTACACACAAACACCGTATAATCAATCAACCATGTTACTCAGAAGATGAAAAATACTATCCTCAAAATCAACAACGATTCAATAAAAATAAGCAAAATAAAAAATGGAACATTGATCAACCAGACCCTACTTATCAACCAGACCTTTTCGAACCATATACACGAAAAGAACAAACACGACGAACAAGACAGAACCCAGCATCATATATAATCATAACTTTCGTTCACAAAACACTGCAAATTCACAAAAATATCAACCAACCCAAATGCAAAAAGAAATCCCATAATCATATTATTTACAACAACATGAAATAACGAAAACCCAACTTACAAATTTTTCCCAAAAACCAAATGCCGCAGAATCACTACAGTTGACTATGAATCCATACATTATGGATGGATCTTCTATATCTTAAAATAAAGCACTAATGGTATTCACAGGAACCACACTTGATGGCGCAGCCCAAAAATGGTTTTCAGTTTTACCTATAGATACGAAATCAGATTGGAAAAGACTCACACAAAAATTTATAAAAAAAATTGACTCTGAAGGAAACAAACAACAGCAAAGAATTTCGCAGAATCCCAAATGAAACAATTAAACTACTTGAAGTAAGAATTGAAATATTAGTAAGAAAAGCATATTCTCCTAATACCCATGACTATAAAAACACAAAGATTACAGAAACTTTAACGATGACTCTAACACCACAATTACGGAAAAAGCGATAAAGAAGAGATCATCTCATCCATCTTCAATTCGAGAACCCGATATAAACTTCAGAAAACTAGTAGATAAAATAGAACAAGCTGAAATCAGTATGAAACTGCAAGAAACAGAAAATTCAAAATTACAATCGGTAAACAACATCCATAAAACTGCTTCACAAAAATATACGACTCTGTCACTGAACTAGCTGAAAAAATAACTCAAAATTTGAATATCTATGAGAAAAATCCAAATTTTAAAGGCAAACAATCATTCAAAAAATTGTGTAACTGTTGCCGTAGATATGGAAAACGCATTGCTGAATGTAGACAAAAGCAACAAGATAATCAGAACAAACCACAAAAGCGTAGAGAACCATTTAATCATTTTATCAATACATGAAAAAAGCCCAAAATTTACCAAACAAAAACATTCACAGTAACAAAATTTCAGGAAAACCGCTCCCTGATTACTATAATACCTCTAGACAAAAATCACCTTACCGAAATAACTATCGCGGAAGATCTCCAAATAAAAGAAATTCGCGAAATTTCTCACAAAATAGATTTAGTCGAGCAAACAGTCAAAACAATCAATATCGAAATAACTATTCAAGATCAAACTCAAACAGAAGTAACTACTCAAATTACAAAGGAATTGTTCTTACTCCAACTCCCGAAACAGATAGTATTCAAACGACTTTTCTAGAAGTTCCTCAAACAACAGAAACAGAAACTACTCAAACAATAGGAATAGACAAATATCCAAATAGCAGATCACGAAACTAATTAAACAAGATATCAAACTATAATAATTATCACAATAGATCAGGTATTCTCGTAACAATTCTCAGAACAACGATCTCGTAACAACTCTCAGAAAAGTAGTTTTAATTATTCAAACCGACAAAGAAATTAATTATTCTCAATCACCGTCTAGAAAAGATACACAGTAACAAAACTATAGAAGAAGTACAACTATGCAACAAAAACAAATTAACCAAGTACAATCAACTAAAGAAACTCAATCAGACCCTCCCGGTAATGATAACACAGAAACCACAGGATTACACCTAAACACGTAAATTGCGAATCCACAGACGATGAGAGCTAAACAGAAAACACGCTTTCAATAAACAAGCTTCAAACTGAAAATGAATACGAAACACCAATATAATCGAAGTTTTACCAAAACAACAAAAATTCATTTTCAAAACCCTGATAATACTCAAAAAATAACAGACTATACCGAACAAGAACTTACAGGAAGTTCAAGCACAATTAATATATATCAGAAAACAACAAATAAAGCACAACTGCCCAAATAAAACGTTTGGACAATCCCACTTCTCTTAGAAAGTCAAAAAAGCAAAGATTTTTAATCACCATACCTCGAAATTGATTTTTTAATTATCTCAGGAGCAAAACCAAATATAATAAATATTCCCATATGGAATGAGATACAAACGTTACTTCCAAAAGTAAATCCATCAAACACCTCAAGCATTTTAGCTACAGCATAAGGATCAAGTTTAACAAATTTTGGAAAAGTTCAATTAATCCTTGTTCCCACTCGAACGATGGAACAGAATAAATATTTAACGAAACCTTTCAAACAAACATTCCATATCACAGATATAAACACAACATCAATGGAATACCATTTATTACTAAATATAAGGCCACTATTAATATTCTAAACAGCAAAATACATAAAAAAAAGATAAGTATACAAGAATGAAAAACACATCACTTACATTCTTTCGAAAATTAAATAAACAACCACTATTTTTCTCCAAATTCTACTCTAAATATAACCAAGAACGAAAACACGTGAAACCATTTAGAGGATCTGTACATAACTTTTCAATGAGTCAAGTCCATCAATAAAACATGAAACAAAACAAACAACGACTATATATGTCAGACTTTGAATTCGAACCAATTCACAAATTTTACCGAGTAACAATCTAATCCATCAAATACACCAAAAACCCAGATTCAGATATCATTTCACTACAAATATACAATAATTCTCCATACAAAATAATATTACCTCTAGGATTTCTAGGTTATTGCGAAACAAATGCAACAATCTCTCGCCAATTAGATGTAGCATTTAGAGTAAATAATCTTTTTAAATTATTAGATATATATCAATCAACAATTCTTAATGAAGAATTATCAATTAATAATAAAAAAAGTGACAACAAACGAAATACACACTATTTTACAAAAACACCTTATTCTAAACCGACATTACAGATATCGAAAAACACCAAGGAACAACAAAAATTCCTCACATGTTCAAATTTCGACATTCTCAAATTACACAAAAAGAATTTGAAAAACTAGCCGAACTGCTACTAAAAGACCCAATTGTATACGCCACAACTAAATTTGATGTTGGAAAAGTAAATTCACCACTACACCTACCTCTGAAACCTGATGCAGTTCTCAAAAAACAACTAGCAAATAAAATTCCATTTCACTTACAAGATAAAATCAATAGTTTATTAGACATACTGGAACAGTATAAAATTATTTCCCAAGTAATTAAAAAAAAAATCAAACGGAAAAACACATTCCTAAATCCCGTTATTATTTTAGCTAAAGAAGAATCATTAAAAATCGTTTTAGATGTAAGATACTTCAATTCCCTCATTGAGAAATCCAAATAGAGTTGACCCATAAAACCAATTCAAGTAATCTTTCGAAAGTAAACGGAAAACACTTTACAACAGCTGACATGAACAGCGCATACAACCAAATGCCACTAGTAGAAGAATCACGACGTTTAACACAATTCGTTATTTGAAACCAACAAAACGAATTTAATAGACTTTTCTATTGAATCTCCATAGGCTCAGCAGCATTATCAGTATTTATGAGTGAAATTTTTTGACCACTCATTCTCAGTAAAGTTGTCATAACATATTTAGACGATGTTTTCATGCAGTGACAAACAAAAAACGGAATGTTTTTTGTCTTAGATAAATATCATCAAATACTACTAGAAGAAAACATGAAAGCAGCCCCATACAAATCACATTTTTTCCTCACATGTGTAAAATTTCTTGGACATACTATTGAAGGAAAAACGATAGCTCCATTAAAATCCCGCATAGACGCAATCATAAAACTTCAACCTTCATCAAACAAAAAAGAAATGCAAGAACTTCTTAAGTAAATACGTCTATAAAATGCTACTAAATTCAAGACCATTTAATAACATTATCAGGCAGCAAAAAAAACTTGAATGGACAACAGAATATCAGAAACGGTTTGAAGAAAAACAAGTCCTCACTGAACAGATACCAAAAACTATTCCAGATCCAGACCAACCATTTTGTGCTATGTGCGACGCCTCGAATTTTGACATTGGTGCAGCATTATTTCAATCACACAGTGGAACAAATAAAACAATGTTTTTTTTTCAGCAAACTCAAGACTATTTACACAAGCTAAACTTAGACTCTCTACCATTATGAGAGAATGCACAGCTATAGTATACACTCTCACAGAATATGAATTTTCAATACTTGGATCAAAACATCCAACAGTTCAATTTACAGAAGATAAACTTGTAATTTTTCTACTTACACAAAAACCAAATCCAAACCACAGAGTTCATAGAAATCAATTAATTTCAATTAATTGGACTGCAGGAAAAAATTTTGTATTGCCAGACATACTCAGTAGAAGTACACCACCTGATTTACTAACAAAAAAAAAACAACAGTAAAAATACCACAAAAATTTAAGTTTTTTCTTGCAAAAGACGAAACATCTCCACAATTAGAATGCAAATATGCAGTAAAAACCGACCTTGATCATGCACAAATAAATAATTTAAAATTTTTTCCATTATATTTAGATTGCCAAAATAATCACTACGAAGTAGATGTATTAGGAAACTTTACGTTTAAACCGATACCATATTTATAATGGATCAAAAACAATAGACAACATAAACCACTGAGACTAAAAATATATAGGACAGACCTATTCTCGTTAATAGAAAAAGAAAATCTAATCGATAATAAAAATTTATCAGGACCTATAGATTAATAGGACCATATAGATTAAACTTACACAGTAAATCAAGTTTTTAATCTAAATGACCCCCTAAATAACATACCTCCTTCAAAAATAGAAATTGAAATATCTTCCTAACAATTACAGGAAAACTTACACTTCAACTGCTACAAGAGTACAAAGAACTTCAAAATCATAAGACAATTAAAGTCTTGGCACAATTATAAAGAAAACCCATAAAAGCAGATGTCACTTTTCTAGGAAACAAAAAACTTCTTAGATATTTTATAAAATTCAATAATACATCTGTAAATGAAAATATAGATATTTTAGAATATCAAACATCTGAAGTAAAAGTACCCTGCTTACCACTAAGTATGATACTACTAGCATTTCACATTTCACATTCCTTAAACACTAAGGGACATGCAGGATCAGAAAAAAAACATACTCAGTTTTTTTTCAAATTTTTTGCTTTTTCAAATGCACCGATTTGGATCAAGGTATTATGCAACGATTGCAAAACATGCCAGCAAAATAAACCATAACCACATCAAAGACAAATAGCAGAAAAACAAGATTTCAAAGAACAAAATATATATTTTAACCACAGAATCTCATTCGATATGAAAGGACCAATATCACCCTCTTCAGAAGGGAACTCATAAATTATGGTCATAGTTAACGCATTTACACACTATGTAGCACTCAACCCAGTACCTCATTGTAATGCCTATTATGCATATACAACACTTTATGAATAATGGATAGCAAAATTTGGATTACCATAAATCCTTGTCACCGATAACGGCACTGAGTTTATAAATAAGGAAATCATCACATTAAACACAAACCACGAACGCCTCATGCCCCATGGACTAATGGTTTAGTCGAAGAAATGAACCGTTCATTACAAGAATATCTCAGAAGTATCATTAACGGAAACGATACAAAATATACTGAAAGGTCAACAGATGTAAAACTATTACCCTTGGCTTACAATTCACAAATAACAACAACCTTAGGACTATCACCTTATCAAGGGGTTTTTAATCAAAAACGACGGAAAACAATAATTTTCATAGGAAACTCCTCAAAAAACACACAGGGTCATTGCCAGCCTACAAAAGAATCAATATGTGATAATCTACCATTACATACACACGATGAAGATCATTCTCATCAACCACAAATTTTAAAGCTGGCTTTCGGCACACATATTGAATGGATTTTAAATAGAGATAAAAAAAACACCAACAAATTTATCAAAAGATAGCCAAAAAACTATTACAAAGACAGAATGTTCGATCCCAAAAAAAATTCACGATTCACACCAGCTACAAACTTAAAAATCGGAACATATGTCCTAATCCTAAATTTTGTAACACAGAAAGGAATATCTAAAAAACTACAATCAATCCGAAAAGGACCATTTCAAATCATTGACAAACCCATTCATGAAACATTTAAACTTGATGATTCAAATGAAAAAAAATTGTTCAACATAGAAACAATCTTTTACCCTATTACCCAAAAGAACACGCTCTTCGCGAGTTAACACAATTATACTCCTTTACAGGACTAACAGTTGTTCACGACAACTCAGACAATATTTACAAACAAACAAACGGTGCAAATTTTTCACCAAAATTATTACAACAAAAAATTAAGAAAATACCCGAAAAAAATCCAAAGAACTAATCAATAAACAAATATCTCAGAAACAAAGAAAAAAATCAAAAACTAGAAGAAAAAATTTTACCAAAAGAAATGAAAGAAAAATTTTAACAACGACAATCATCGCGACTCCGAAATCAACGACGAAAAAATTACAAAACTTTCATTCCACAAACCCAAAAATTTAAGAAAGTTGAATTCTAAAAGCCCTTTTCTATTTAGTTAAAGTTTCTAAACTTTCAGAATTATAATGAACCAATCTTCTTTTTTCTGAAATTCATGCTGACGCTTTCGAACAACTAGTTCAATTTCAGCCAATCAGAAACCATCTAACCCATCACATCACCTCATTCTGACACCACTTCTTTAGCCGACACTTTGCAGACTTGAAACAGATATGAAATTATAACTAAAAGACCTCCATGTGAAAATTAAGCAACAAACTTATATTTGACAACCGAAACAAACAAAATCTAAATATTACAAACCTCCCCTATCAGCTAGTACAAAGATCAACAATATTGTCCGAACTTACACTCCAAATTTCCCTTAAGGAAAATTATTAAATTAGCCTAAAGTAAAAATAGGAAATGATCAATTAGCCTAAATTACGAATAACGCCTGAATACCCCCGATCATCCCACAAATAAAAACAAAACTAGAAATTAAATTCTTAGACACTCAAAGTTCTCCTCGCCAAAAATTGCTTATATCCAACCCAATTGTTAAAAATCAATAAATAATCCGACCACACTCAAATTCAGCCTGGAAAAATAAAAAATAATTCGGCAAAAACGGATCATTATTCAAATGCTTCTTTCAAAATCAGTCATTTCCTCAAAACCATAACTTCAAAATTTTTTTTTCACTTCTATCAATTTTTTTTTCAAATCAGTATATTTTTTATTATAGACACCTTCGAAATATTTCTTTTTCTCTTCATAATTTTATTTCAATTATTTATTCAACCCACAAAACCTACCTCAATTTTGCAAAAATTCTTGATCACGTCGTCAAGTACAAAATTTCAAAAACTATTTAAAAGTGAAGACATCTATTCAACAAAAAAGACATTTTTCTTCTTTTAATGATATTTTTCACATTTTAATTTCCCCAATTCTGACAATATGCAAATGTATAAAAAAGGCAATAATAGTTTTTGCACTAGCAACAATACTTTTCATCATTTTCATAGAAGAACATTATAATCAACATAAATTTTCTTCATAGGTTAAAAACTTACAGAACTTTTCAAAATTGCTAATCAACAACCAACACAACAGTCCCCACCGACTACGACATCCAAGGAACTCAAACAACACCCCCAATCATCAACCATTCATTTCATGAAAACCCATATTCATTTGAAGAAAAACATTCACTATTATCAGAACCTTAGAACCCATAGTTCGCCACACACCCCTAAGCGAACCACAATACGAATCAATATACAATATTTACCCTTCTCTCCAGCAAGACCCTAATGGAACAAGACCTCCTAGTCAAAACCAAAGTACATCAACAATACACAGACAAACCATACATCTAAGACGTAATAGAAATTTTAGAGTTCCCAGAGTTCATTTAACATACCCTCATCACCAATCCCATATCCTTTAGATCTTTCCAGTAGTATAATTCAGAGTACCCTCCCACCCTTACTATCTAGCTCACAACAAAATACTCCGAACATACCATCGAATTACTTGGGATCAACCCCCACACCGAACAAACTCTTGACAACCCTTTTAACCCCCCAATTTCAACAGAACGTCTCCCACATTGGATGACACAAGCTTTCACTCAAGATGAACCAGACTTATGAAACGACCCTATAGAGAACTCATCGGATACATCTTTGCCATTACTAGAAACCCTCTCACTTCCTTCAATCCCTTCAAAAAGTTAAACACCAACAACGTTATTTCCTCCAATATTCTATACAAATTTAGACTATCGATATAGAAAACATTTTACCAATAGTATACCCCTACTATTGGATTGAAATACAATCGTAGCAACCCTTCCATTATTTGGCCAACATCTTGACAGTAACAGACTGCATAATTGGGCACTCAACAGATTACAATATCGACACGATATTCACAAAGACATACAGGAACGCAACATGCAAATCCTTACAAAAGACAATTTAACAATTAAATGTGAAATAACAGTACAATTAAACAGTTTAGTACATCAAACTCTCCCCCTAGCTCCGCGAAAAATAACAGCTCGATCATTACCTCTCCCCTTTATCACAGCGGAAATTATCTATAAATACGATAAATTTACGAAAAAGACACTTGGATACATCATATTCTATAATCCTTAATCAGATTTATACATGTATTTTTAATAATCCTTCTACAGTTTTTTAGTACATCAAACTCTCCCCCTAGCTCCGCGAAAAATAACAGCTCGATCATTACCTCTCCCCTTTATCACAGCGGAAATTATCTATAAATACGATAAATTTACGAAAAAGACACTTGGATACATCATATTCTATAATCCTTAATCAGATTTATACATGTATTTTTAATAATCCTTCTCCTTCAAACCCTCTCCCCTTTTAATTTTTTAGAACCAACAAATCATAAAAACGCTTTTTCTCGAACAGCAGGACCCCAAGGCTTACTACTCACACACTACGATTGTGAAGAAAATGAACAAAAAAACACTACATAAACACGCCATAAATCAAGTAACTCATTGCGCGTCTGAACCATAAGAAAAAGAAACAACAAAAAATTTAGCCAAACTTTATTCAAAAGCCCGAGCCACAACCTTTACAGGATACAAAGTCACAGCTACATTCTCAGAGAAAAAAGTACTTTGTTCCCAAGTCTCAAATGGAAACGAAATTAGACTTAATCACGAATCTTTCTATCTAAGTAGTATAGAAAGACTTTTACATCTTAACCCGGAAGATTGTAAAAACGAAATTCAACGAATGAAATTTACCACAAATAAAGGCACACACCAAAAACTGGTAATTTTTCAAGTTTTTCAGACTCTGCACATCAAGCGGATCTTGAAAGATACCAAGGTCATATAAAATTAGTGATCAATAACCGTTCCACGACGCACATGGACGAATAACTTATCATCTCCATGATAAGAACTGGATACCACACAGTGGAAAAAACACACGCTCTAATTGCAAAGCTGACACAAAAAACAAAGAAAATCAAGAAATAATGTTTTTTGATTGGAAAATCCAATTAGAAAAATAAAACTAACACGAGATTTAAAAGACGTTACAATAATTCATCAAGGAATCCGATTAACTTGTGAAATTGATGAAGGTTTTTGCAATCCAACAACAAGAACACAAGCAACTATTGTTTGGTTCCCAGAATACACGCAAGAATGATAAAATTTCATCAAAACTACTTATTGAATCCATTCTTTTTCCTTATGATGAAAAAATTCTGAAAAAATAGTAAACCCGTTTACGAGAACGATCACTTATGAACAATAATTGTTTTTGGTGCAATTCACTATAACATCCTCTTAGACATGAAATTGGACTCTATATAAGTAGAATTTTTCAAGAAATGTCACTATCAGAACTAGAAACGCTTCATAACTTATGTGAACTTGAACCAACACAAATTTTACAATCATTTGCACTTGCAGTATTAAAAATACCTTATGCAGAATATTTTTTGTCAGGAAATAGATCAGATTTTATCGACTACGAAGAAAATATTTTATGGTATTACACAAGTACGAAAAAAGTATCACCATTATATGTATTTGAAGATAAAAGAAGATACAAAAGAAGCCCCATATTCTACAAAAATAAAGTACGTTTATGACACACTTTCTAAAAGAACATATTCTTAGGATACAGCCGTCCCATGTGGATCTGAAAATAGCCACAATGTTGTACACTTAAATCCCGATGAAGATAAAAGCTATCTTCACACACCATATCCTACACTTATGCCACAATTAAAGACATTTTCACTAGAAAGTATCAGAGCTATTGCTAGAAACCCAAATATAGGTTAACAATCAATAGATATATACTCTAGATCAGATATACAACATCACATCCGCACACAACAATTTCAAGAAGTTCTTACAAAAATGGATACAATACAAAGACAATCCATTGACCAAAATTTAAGAAAACTTGCAGAAACCGCAGGATTTTCAGACATCTATACACAAGACTACAGTGGATAATCTAAAGATATAAACGATAAAATTTATTTAAATGGTGAAAAATACCGTCCACAAGATATTTCACCCATCAATATTTTTAGTTTTGTAATTTTGAAGAAAGAACTTAGAAAGATTGACTATATTATATGCAGTGTCTAAGGCCCTAATACACATCTTAGAAAGATTGACTATATTAAGGCAAGGTTATTTTTTTGGATTTCTCTTCTCGTTATTGAAAAAAATCTATATCACATGCGCAATACACACACAAGTAAACAAACAAGCAAGTGGAGCACGCATACTATTCGCAGGATTTATCGGAATAATTTCAACCTCACTTAACAAAGTCATTCTATACGCTCAAATAAATGAATACAGCAAAAAACTATCAACCACAACAAATGCATATGATCAATCACACGACAACATAAATACAACACCTACTGCACCACAATTACACACTTTACTTAATAACCATCCGTTTTCTTTATTACCACAAAATTACACGAATACAGCCATAACAGAGCACATCTCTACAAGCCATAGTTATTCGCAACGTCCAGTTACTCACATAATAGCCCAGCAACCAAATATAGAAGAAACGCATAAACAAATCATAGAACAGCCACATACCACTAATTTCCGTTCTCAGAACAACCAAAGTTTTAGCACACGATGAGCCGCCAGATTGGATCCCTTAACCGTTTCCTTTCTTACCCATCCAATCTCCAACGTCAGTCTCCAAACATATCAATCTCTGATTTCACTCCCTATCATGTACCATCAGACACTAATAATTCACCAAGCATGGATTCAGATCATACTTCCACAAACACAGTTTATCATACCATCTCACAATTTAACATTTCTGATATTGAAACCCCAGATGAACTCGCAGATTCCGAGCCTAGCCCATCCACTTTTTCCCACCCCCCTTTCAACCACTCCTTACCACATTCCCAATGAACCTTCCTCAGCCCCTTCTTCCTACACTGATGCAACTCCAATAACCAGTGACCCACCTGACCCTCCTAGCCCCGTTGATGAAGAACTCGAAAACGAACTAGACAGTTTTGTAACCCTAGAACAACATCTTCAAAACCCTAACACACTAAAAATTCATCACCTATCGCAAACCATTACATCCTCCGAATCCTCCAACCAAGCATCCACAACTGAAGAAACCCGAGCCCACCGAGTAATTAAACGCAAACATCCCAATACCCCAATTTTTCCCAACTCTCGACCTCCTCAAACTTTTTCCGTTCACCCACTTCACACTAACAAAAAATAATTCCTACAAGTGTGCTTACCATTTTTCCAACAATACACTTACTATCAAACTACTAACAGAGATCAACGAACTTACGTTGACGAACATGCCTTGTTTCCCACAATTTCATGGACCTCATAATATCATTTCACTAACCCATTATCACTCCCATTATATAATAACCCAGAGGACAATGCATTTTGTCACCTTCGATTACATCACCTAACCACAGTACTTCATGGAAAACAATCACAACCATCGGACAAACCCAAATACTAAATAGGTTTGCTGCACAAAAAGCAAACCGATTTTCCATTAACCACTTTGATCTCGCTATTGCACGCCTTATTGAAGATACTTTTTTTAGAAGACGATACTAACGCTAACCCCCAACTTACTGAAAATTTTTTCATAAGACCTCAATATGTATTTGTCATTAACTGCATGAATAATTATTTTGATCTTATTATATCCACAGCACTTCGCGACACAACAGCTTACGACAGCCTATATTGTTAAACCTTACCTTTTCTCACTAACTTTCAATTTTCCAACTCCAGAAGAACGCGACTTACACTGCTCACGTCAAATAATGTTACGCAAAAAAACAAACTCACACATAAACGTATTATAAATTTATCCAAAACCACTACCAACTAATACACCATCACGAAACCAACGACATCGATTTCAATTTATTAACTCTAAATATACTTCACCCTTATTCTTGAATTTCACATAATGTATAAAAGACACCAATATGCAAGTAAAAAACCGAAATTACGACCCATAAGGCAATTGTATATAATCTGCCCACTAACCAGAACTTTCAACGTTTATGATTCTCGCCCACTAATTGTCCCCCACAAATATATACAGCCCGTCGAAATCCCAGTCCTAGAATATATTGACAACACTAATTACAATCATAAGTTTTATAATCTAGTCCATAATACACCTAACGAATTCACACCAAGTAGTGAAGAGCAAAAGATCATCAAAGCACTTGAACTCCTGTGTCCTCTCCTACAAACTATATACATCACCCGCTTGCTTGCTAAACTCCTGAAATCATCGGACACTATTCACCATATTTTCCCAAATAGATTTCTTGCCGACGATGACCCTTAGTAAGTTTCATTAAGTAAATTCAACTACTAAATTACAAAACACAACTAACCATTCTTTTTAAAGGTTTCACTTTTTTTTAGATTTCAACCATCAATCATCTAAAACAAATAAAACAAATAAAAACTTTTTTTTAGAAAATTTAAACTCATTTTAATAAAATGCAGTATATATGAAAGCAGTATGATTCACCTCCAATTAGCAGTCATTTCATAAATAATCCTCCCAAGCAAAAACATTCCCTTCTACCAAGCAGATAGTTAATAAATTAAATCCCCCAAAAGCAGTGAAACTAATATTTCGATGTAGTATATTCATTAAAAAAGTTACTAACTTTTTTACACGACGCTCTTTTTATATATTTGAATCATTAACTCGTCCATAAATCACACTCTTCCCACAATCGTACAGCTTGTCCAAAAATAATTGTTTAAATAATTAATTTTAGTTTTTAACTTTCACTGATAACAACTCTAACTAGTTTTCACATGTTTCAAACATTCCATTAACCCGGTTGCAAAGAATTATATAGTAAACTGAAATAACCAACGCAGCTTACTAACGACACAAAACCACAAACTAATAGCATGACTAAGAAAGAAAATCCCACGGTACTCAAACCACATTAAAACTAGATTAAAACTGGATAATTTTACCACAATAAAAAACACACAAAAAACCCAAACCAAAGACAAACCCAAACCAAAAGATTCTATTTTTGAGAAAAGGACACAACCAAAACAAAAAAGAGAAAAACAAGGAATTAAAATGAAACAAAAGGTTGAGCACAAAAAGACCATAAAAATATACCCCACTCCTGGGACCACCAGCCAGAGGGAAGTCCTGAGCATGCTCTATAGCCTGTCTAACCCACCGCGCTACACCAAGTTTTGTGACCCACACTCTATTTTTGCCAAGAGTTGCTCTAGTGTGAGCGACTCTTAAAAAGTAACCCAACCAAAGTAAAACGCTTTTGCGATAATAATTAATAACAAATCATAACTAAAACTTAACTAACAAAAAGTAAAAACATATGTAAACTATAAACGCAGTATGTAAAGATTTCTTAGAGCCCAAGGAACGAGCAGCAAAGGAGATGACAACCCAATCACATTCCAACTTCAGAATGGCAAATCTATTCTATTTGGTGCCTAAAGTCACTACCCTTAAACGATTTAAGTTATGGACTCAACATCGCAGCAGAGTAAAACCATTGAACCGGATCAATGGCCATCTCGATGTTGACTACACGTACCAATCTTAGTCACTTGGCACTTCACACGGAAAATCAATTTCACCCTGCACGTAGTCTCGCTCTAAACTTAAAGAAATCGATACATCATTGAATCGATCAAAAGTCTTGAAACAATCACCCAAGACTGCCACAATCAACGAGACCCATCTAGAAACACAAAAATAACAATTTTCCTCTGTCAAACACAAACAGCCACACTTCTCATTTCTCCAAGAAGTCAATGCTCGCAACTTCAAAAAGAAACTACATCACCCGTCCTTCACTACATCCAACATTTCAAGTTTAAAAACTCTCTAAACCCCGGATAGGTGGAACCAGTTCCAAACTAGTAAACTAATAAACTAAGTATATTTATGATGGAATATCCCTATAAAAAATTTATTATATAACTAACCAATCATATTCCATCTCTAACATTTACACTTAATTGTAAGTGCTGAAACTACTTGTAGTTTCAGCACCAGAACAATAAAGATAAAACTTAGAATACAGTTGTTCTCCTTCTGGATAAAATCCAAGAACTAATTCTTATAAACCAGTATACACTAGATCTATTGAGACTAGGAGATATAAGAGAAAGATTAAGATCGGCATTAGACTAGGAAGTTGCACGAATCTATCCGGCCGAAAATAAGAGAGCGTGACTAGCAGACAGTGTACCTTATCTGAAATTACTCTATGAGTATAGTCAAAAGAACTTAACTCCCATGCCTAACAAGCGAAAAAGTGAACTACTTTGTTATTTTAATTTTCAAACGCTTATAATAAATAGATCAGAAAAAGGAGATTTTATAGCATTTTTTTTCAACCTGGATAGGTAAACTGAATGATTGAAACACTTTTTTGTTCAAAAAGTAGAAGAAAGTAAAGTCTTAGTTTCGATCAGGGGCGGATCTAGGATTTTCTCAAGGGCGGGCGGATTTTCAAAAAATTTTGGTCAACTTTTCTTTTTTTTGGTCGACCAAATTGATTTTCCGAGATTTCCCAAAGCACTACAAAGACCCTGTTTGGAAAAAAATTGACCAAAAAATCGCCTTTTTTTCGGCGCGCGCTTCCCCCTCAAATTTAGGATATATTGAATTTTTAGAAATTTTTTATTGTCCCTCACCAAAATTGGATATCTCAAAATAGTACAAAGGTGGGACCCTTTGGGTGGGCAGGGGGTC